>NW_020528965.1:0-20203 GCF_003368295.1 Carassius auratus | reverse complement strand
TTAAATACTGTCACTTTTGATCAGTTAATGTCTGCTTAGTAAAAGTATAACCCAAACGTAATATTTAAAATTCACAGTCTCCACAAAAATATGAAGCAGCACAACTGTTTTCAAAATTGATGATAACATGACACTAGACAAATGGAATAACATTGGATAATTCAGTTTGCCATCAATAAAAAAATGAACTGTAAAAATATAATAAAAAGTAAATTTAAGTTTGTAATATTAAGGTGGCCATATATTACTATTTTACTGAACTTTATCTGCTTTGGTGAGTATAAAATACTTTTTGGCAAAAAATAAACAAAAGAAAAACTATCTTTTTAGCCTGCAGCATGTCATTTGTTGTAATTGCCTTAATGTTGGTAATTATTGCTCCTGTTTCCTCTGTTTTGTGTAGATGTGGTTGCCATCTGAATGTTATATCTGATCTAATATGTTTTCTGTGTCCCGATATATTTGTCATATGCCTATCTGTGATTTTAATTTACCGATTAAAAACTTTTTTTGATTTAAAAATTTGGACATAGACAACATATTAAATGTATTTATTAAGAATAAAATTTGTTTTTTTTGTTTTCTGGTTTAAGTCATAAGAGGTATATTGAAAGTCGCAGACCTGTGTTTTGTTGTCATCAATTGTCCCTGTTGTGTGCTGTCAAGCATTAATTTATTCATTTTTTGTTCTTTTGTGCTATGTTTAGATTGATCATTGAGCTTTATCTCCTGAGCAATTATTGAGGTTTGTTTGCATTTTTTGGTTGTTGTACATTTAAAGGTGCAGTTTTAGCTTATGGGGTCAACAGATTTTAACAAGTTAAGTCTTACATTTTCTTTTTCTTTTCTGTTTACAGCATTGCAAGCACTACAGACTCTCCACTGCACAATATCCGGTAAGTATTTATTTTTCTTTTTTTTTTATGGATAAAATATGAACAGGTGACAAAGCAATATTAATG
Organism: Carassius auratus; assembly: GCF_003368295.1. Taxonomy (NCBI): domain Eukaryota; kingdom Metazoa; phylum Chordata; class Actinopteri; order Cypriniformes; family Cyprinidae; genus Carassius; species Carassius auratus. The sequence goes on along the minus strand of NW_020528965.1, from coordinate 19,241 downwards.
AGATACTACTGAGTCACTGATGCACTATAGCACTTCAGAACCGGTGACTAGCATGTGGAGTTTTGTGAAATTCACTGGGGAATGTTGTAGGCCTCAATTAATTTTCCTTGCTTGCAATTTTTTATACAAAGTCAACGAGAGAGTGATGAAATTATATTAATTTGGTGGGGGAATCATTCCTTTTAAGTTGCTGTAAGTTATAGATTAAACCATTTTCCCTCCTGAAAGATAGAATCAGTTTATATTTTAGCCATTGGCTGCATTCGAAGTTGCATACTCTCTGAGTAGATAGTAATTTTGCAAGCATTAAAAAAATAGTATAATAGGTGTGGTATGTATGCAAATGTACTACATTTGTCATGTTATCACTGTCATGTGAGCTACAGCATAAGTTACAATGCAATTCTCAATTTTGCTTCTGTGGGCTAATGGCTAAACTGAAGATTCTCAATACAAGTGGTAGGTCATCCAGGTACTTTTAATCTACTGCTTTCACCCTACTATATAGTAGAGAGGTTTGGATAATATCCAAGACCTTTAAAACCAGGTAAATGATAATTTGTTGAACAACCAATCAGAAAAAAATGCTTTCTGCCTGTCAATCACTTCTTAAGTCATATTGTTTAACAGTCAGTATATTATATTGACAATGTATTACATTTTGCTACTTATGTCTTTAACATCCCTGAGGAAAATCTTTGGCCAATCACTTACAGTAGATTTAGGTTTGGAATATAATTTAATTTATATTAAAAATCTGATTGTATTAAAAATATTATTATTAAATTTTAATATTAATCTTATGTCACAAACATCTTTAATTGTGTGTTTGTGTGTTTGTTTGTTGTTTTGCAGACCATCTATTCAGAGCACGACCTGCATTTTTTACTGCAGCTGAACGCCTGGTTAGTGTGCAAAATGCCTAAATGATGCTATGTCTTTTGAATATTATTATTATTATTATCATTGTAGTTGCCTAATACGTCATTCTTTTCCAGGTTTTGGATTTTCTCCAAGCAGCAGTTCTTCTGTATTGCTCTTCCCTCCCACCCTTCCCAACCCTTCACCCCTATACCCCGCATCCCCCACCCCAAAAAAAAAAAAAAAAAAAAAAAAATCATTTTAAGTTGATCAATTGTGTTCAAATTTAACTGTTCTTTTACATCGTCAGTTCTTTTAATACTAGGTTAACAACTTGTTTATTCTGCTATTTTTCTTTTATTAGAAAAAAAGTGTGTTCCTATTAATACTACATTCATAATTTCTTTTATTGCTACTGCTCTTTTTATATAAAAAAAAGTTTCTTAGCTGTCGTTCTTTTTCTTGTAAATTAACTAACTTGTTTTTTTCTTGAGAATACTTTGCAGGTTGTATCGCTTCAGCATTTTGTGAAGTAAGTGACTGAAAATATCCTGCACAGAAATGCTTATTGAATACACTGCTTTTTGACTTTAGCATTAAAACCATTTTACAGTCATGTTTAATCCGAGATCTGTTCAAACTCCTAATGAAGAAAAGGTTTCTTTGCTAAACACTTAAGAGACAGTATGAAGTCTTCTGCTTATTATTATTGAAAAACAATCAGAACAGTTGATCAAGATGTTAAACTTGGATAATTTAATCCCATTTAGCTACATAAAATATTGAATGTTATGACCATAAAATTGCAAAAGACTGTAATTTAACTAGATGAACTTATTATAATGTGGAGTATGTTTGAAAATTAAGCACTTATTTGTTTACATACATGCAGCATGTGATGTTGTTTTTAGAGCATATCTACAGAGAGAGCATCTCATTTACATTTGCGTGTCTGTATATGCTTGTGGAGTTTTAGAGTTCCTAACTGTTTGATCAAGTTATTTCTTTCTAAATAATGGGTTCTTCAGATATGCCATGGATTATTTTATATAATGTCTTTGGTCTGTTTTCTCATATTTTTTCTTTTTTTCTTTTGAAGGATGCCTCGGAAAGGTAGGAGATCCCAGGCTCAGAAAGTTCGTTGGACAAAGTTAGACCTGACAGGACAGACGAGCGTCAGTAAAGGTGTTACTCCGGTTTCTGATGGACCGCAGTATGAAGGTGGCGACAACACATCTAGAGTTATATCCGTGCAGGCGTCTCATTGTCAGAGTGATGTAAGGTATGATGTTTTTTCACGAAATCATCAGTGCACATGTGTAGCTCTGACATTCCTTGCGTATCACAGTGAGGGAACTTCATTCGAACAGCGTGATCTTGACAGGGTGTTAGAGGAAGGGGATGCATTGTATGTGGGCATTAAAATGCAGCTTATTGCTGAAGGAAGATTCCGTCAGGATCTTCTAAGCATGGCTGAAGTACCTGTGAGCATCTCAACTTCTAACCACAACTACAGCGTTCAGAAGTCAGAAGTTGTGATGGGGTATCTGAGAGACAGAGGAACTCCGGAAATGGATGCGTGGTGGATTCCTCTTGATGAAAGACTTCAGTGTCTCTCTACAGATGTCAGCCATGCACTGCTTATTGTTTCTCCAGAGTGCTTTGCAGTGTTCAGAGACCGATCTGGAAGATATGGATTTTTTGATTCCCATTCCAGAACTGCTGAAGGTTTGCCACATCCTACTGGTGACGGAACAGCAGTTATGCTAACTTTCACCAACCTTCATGACATGATCAACAGATTATTTGAACTTTTTTGGAATCGTGGTCCTCAAGCTTGCTATGAATTCATGGCTGTTTCATTTGAAATGGAGCAACAGTCTGAGGAACCATGCTCATCATCAGCATGTGTTTCTACATCACATGTAACTTCATCTGTGCCAGAAACACAAACAACTGCTGACGTCAGAATTCCTGAAAATGTTGTTCTGACAGTTGACAAAAACCAAAGTGTCATAAAGGTTTTAAAAACAAACAAGCAGCGGAGAAGAAAAGAACTGCGTAAAATTGCGAATAAAAAGAAAGAAGCAAGACTTGGGAAGACCGCTCCACATTTTGAAGACAGAGGACAAAAAAAAGAATACGAGAGAGTAAAATATGCCACCAATTTGCAGTTTCAGAAGAAGAAAATGGAGAGTGCCAAAAAGAAGTACGACCAAGATCCTTTCGCCAGATTCAAAAAGCTAGAGTTTATGGCCAAGAGGTACAAAACTGATGTTCTCTTCCAGAAAAAAAAGAGAGACTACATGGTGAGGAGGTACAAGACCAATTATCTTTTCCAAAAGAAGATGAAGGACTGCATGGACAGGAAGTACCACACTGATGCTCTTTTCCAGAAGAAGAAGAGGGACTACATGGTCAGGAGGTACCAAACTGATGATCTTTTCCAGAAGAAGATGAAGGACTACATGTTCAGGAGGTACAAGACTGATTATCTTCTCCAGAAGAAGAAGAAGGACGATATGGTCAGGAGGTACCACACTGATGATCTTTTCCAGAAGAAGATGAAGGACTACATGTTCAGAAGGTACAAGACCGATTATCTTCTCCAGCAGAAGAAGAAGGACTACATGGTCAGGAGGTACCACACTGATGATTGTTTTCAGAAGAAAATGAAGGACTACATGGTCAGGAGGTACCACACTGATGATTGTTTTCAGAAGAAAATGAAGGACTACATGGTCAGGAGGTACCACACTGATGATTGTTTTCAGAAGAAAATGAAGGACTACATGGCCAGAAGATATGCAAGTGATTCAGAGTTTAGGTCACATCACATTCTACGTTGTACTCTCCAGAAGAAACAGAAGTGTCTTACTGATCCTGGATTCCACATTCTTCACAAGTTGAGGTGTGCATTAAGGATCAAGAGAAAATACAGGTCATACATTAGTTTCAGCCAGGATACACCCAATTCTGATGCGAGAAACCAGCCTGTGTCCAACAGCTTGATGCAAAAGGCCATATCTGCATTTCGGCGTCAAATCCTGCATGGTCCAACTTACATCTGCACAGTCTGTCACAGGGCGCTTTTTCCAAATCAAGTCAAGATGTGTAATAGAACACGATATGTCAAAAATGTTCATATTACAGCCTTTTGCTTAACCGGGAAATATGTTCATGCTTGTGACAGTGCCTGCTCAGTTCCTTGTGCAGTTCCAGATGAGCGAAGACAGGAGTGGATCTGCCACACCTGTGACAGCCATCTGAAGAGAGGATCCATGCCTTCTATTGCAGCGGCAAACAGACTTGAATTGCCACCCATCCCTGCAGAACTGCTTGAGCTGAATGTTCTTGAACGACAGCTTATCGCCAAAATTGTTCCTTTTGCAAAAATAGTTGCATTGCCAAAAGGACAGCAACGATCAGTTTATGGTGCTGTTGTGTGTGTGCCCTCTGAGGTGGAGAAAACAGTTAACTGTCTCCCAAGGCCTAACAGTGAGTCCCAGCTCCTACAGGTGAAGCTGAAAAGACACATCAAGTTCAGAGGATACCAACACTTCCATACAGTGAATATGCACAATGTGCTAGCAGCGTTAACAAAACTGAAAGCAATGCATTCAGAATATAGGGACATCTTTATAAGTGATGCTGCCACATTTGAATTTCTCCCTGATGAGCTGCATGACACAGAGGAGAAACAGGAAGTCGTTGTCTCTGAACAGGATGAGCAGCATGTCAGCACAGAAGAAAAGGATGAGCTCAGGCCTGGCCTCACTCTGGACACATGCATGCAGCCACTCGACATTGGACAGGACTTGCTGTCGTACGGTGAGGGAATCTTCAGCATTGCGCCTGCTCAAGGGAAAAAGCCAGTCGGATTTTTCAAGGTTCCCAAATTGGAAGCCATGGCCTTCCCCGTACAGTTTCCCACTGGACAGAACACAATTGATGAGGCACGACAAGTTGCATTATCACCAAGCATGTATTTCAATGCTAGACTGTTCTGCGTGGATACCCGTTTTGCCAAAGACCAGAGTTATCTCTTCTTTGCGCAGTTTGTCACTGAAACGCACATGGCTAGAAACAGCATGTCTATCCAGTTGCGAAAGGGCAAACCCGTTACAAAAGATGGACGTAGAATCTCCAACAAGCTTCTTCAGGATGATCTTGAGGTCGAAAGACTGGTCCACAGCCGTGACGCCACAAGGTTTATGCAACCCTTGAGAGGCACTCCATCTTATTGGGAGAAAACGTTGAGAGATCTACAGGCCATGATCAGGCAGTTAGGGAATCCTACTTTTTTTTGCACATTCAGTGCAGCCGAAATGCGATGGCCAGAAGTGATAACGGCGATCAAGGCTCAGCAAGGTGAAGAGGTCGTCTTTTCAGAGCTTGACTGGACAACGAAATGTGAAATCCTCCGAAGTAACCCCGTCACCGTCATGCGGATGTTTGAAAAACGAGTGGATGCATTAATGAATCATCTGCTTTTGTCACCTGCTCAACCCATCGGCGAAGTCGAGGATTACTTTTATCGCGTGGAGTTTCAAGCCAGAGGAAGCCCACACATTCATCTGCTGGCCTGGGTAAAGGGGGCACCCGAATTCGAAAATCAGTCCGACCAAGTAGTGTGTGACTTTATTGACCGTTACATAACCTGCCAGTTGCCGGACCCTACCACCGATCCCGAGCTTCATCAAATTGTCACTGAAGTTCAGCTTCACAGCAGGAAGCACTCCAAATCTTGCAAGAAAGGAAATGTGTTGTGTAGATATGGGTTCCCTAAACTTCCCATGTCAAGCACCACCATCACCCGTCCACGACCACAACGTCCTGAGGAAGATGAAAATGAAGAGCAACACCACCAAGAGAGAAAGAAGAGGAGACAGGACGCTCCACAACGTCCTGAGGAAGATGAAAACGAAGACCAACACCAACAAGAGAGAAAGAAGAGAAGACAGGACGCTGCTCGAAAAGCAATGAAAGAAGCCAGGAATAAACTCAAGCCGGTGTGGGACTTGTTAAACGATCCCCAGGCCTCCTTTGACAACTTGTCAGACTTGCTGACCAAATGTAATCTGTCCATGGATGATTACTGTAAATACGCTGAGGCACTGTCCACTTCAAACGTGATTTTGCTGAAGCGTGATCCAAAGGAGGCTTGGGTGAATGGATACAACCCAGATTTGCTGAGGGCATGGAACGCTAACATGGACATACAGTTCGTTCTTGACTCTTTCAGCTGCATCATGTATATGTTGTCCTACATTTCCAAGCCAGAACACGAAATGAATGATTACCTGAAGACCGTGATCAAGGGTGTTCGTGAAGCCAACGTAAACGAAGAGGACGAAATGAAGCAGATAATGCAGGCCTACTCCAAACACAGGCAAGTGAGTGCTCAGGAGTCTGTGGCACGGACATGCAGCTTACCATTGAAGAAGTGTTCACGGAATGTTGTGTTTATACCGACGGATGATGATGCCCTGAGGATGAGTTTGCCCCGTAGTGTCCTACACAGCAAAGATCCTGATTCAGAGGATGTCTGGATGTCAGGTATTATAGAGAAATACAGAGCAAGGCCTCGAACACTGGAGTTTGAAAAGATGTGCCTTGCAGACTTTGTGTCTAATTACCGTGTTGTGTATGGTCGGCAAACTAAAGGAAAGAATGTCCTCCCACTCCTCAACGATATGGGATTCATTCAGAAGAGAACTGTTGGTAAGGCTGCAATTGTCAGGTATGCTCGCTTTTCGGAGGAGAAGCAACCGGAGAAGTTTTGCGGAACAATGGTAAAACTTTACGTGCCACATCGTGTCAACGAACAGCTGAAACCTCAAGGGTTTCCAACGTATCAGGAGTTTTACAAAAGGGGACTTGTAGAACTCCCGTCACACCCCAATTTCCGATTCCCTGTCCGTGGCTTAGTTAAAGCACAACAGAAGAAGTTTGAAAAGCACGGCAAAAAAGTGGACGAAGCATATGAACAGCTGCAGCGGGAAGGACCATCTGAGAATGCTTGGTGTGCTTTTGCCCCTGAAATCGACGTTGATCGGATGGAGTGTATTGCAGAACAACAAGACGTCCATCCAGAAGAAAATGAACAGGATGATGTTCCAGAATACCAGATTCGTCGTGAAGATGGAGACGGAGTCGTACCACAGATTGAGGCACCACAGATGACTAATGAATATCTGAGGAAGATGTTTAGGAGTCTAAATGAGACGCAGGCAGCAATTTTTTACACTGTCCGCCAGTGGTGTCAGAAGCGTGTGTGGGGTCACAATCCAGAGCAGTTTTTTTACTTTTTGTCAGGCGGTGCAGGTTGTGGGAAATCGCACGTCATCAAGTGCATACACTCGGAAGCAACTAAGATTCTGCGACAACTCCCTCGACTCCGGGAAGAAGGGGATCTCTCCGTGCCCACGGTGTTGTTGTCTGCGTTTACTGGAACTGCAGCATTCAACATCTCTGGAAAAACGCTGCATTCCCTTTTAAAACTGCCAAGGAGTCTGAAGCCACCTTATCAAGGACTTGGGAACGCCCTTGATGAAGTGAGAGCAGGATTACGCGACGTGGAGATTCTTATCATCGACGAAATATCCATGGTTTCAAAGGATCTGTTCACATACGTAAACTGGAGATTTCAGCAGATCAAAGGCAGCAAGAAACCTTTTGGAGGAATATCTTGCCTCGTCGTAGGGGATTACTATCAACTGCCACCGCTTGGTAAAGCCAAACCGCTCTGTGTGTATGAAGAGGATATGCTGGACTTCTGGAAGGACCATTTTCAAATCATCACACTCACAGAGATCATGCGGCAGAAGGAAGACCTCGCTTTCGCTCAACTGTTGAACCGACTACGAGTGAGGCAGAAGACCGAAGCTCTCAGGGAAGATGATCGAGCTTTGTTATTCCAGGCTGTGAAGAAGCCAGAAGACTGTCCACGTGATGCTCTACACATATTCGCCACTAACAAAGAGGTTGACAAGTACAATACCGAGATTGTACAGGCCCTCTTCGCTGACATCATAACAATTGATGCCGAAGACTACAGGAAAGACCCAAGAACAGGAAGGATGAAGCGATTAAACAAACCTGTCACTGGAAAAAAGGACGACTTGCTGGACACAATGCAAGTTGCAGTGGGAGTTCGTGTGATGGTAACCAGGAACCTGGATGTAGAAGATGGAATTGTCAATGGATGTTTTGGCACGATTGCAAACATCGTCACCAAAGCAAAAGATGGAATCGACACCGTACAAATGTTAGGACTTCAACTTGACAATCCGAACGCCGGTCAGAAACACCGTAAAAAGGTACGAGGTGAAGAAGACGTCTTGGTTTACATTGAGAGATCTGAAGAAAGTCTGAGGAAAGGAGCCGTTCGTCGACAGTTTCCCATTAAGCTAGCTTACGCCTGCACAGCCCACAAAGTTCAAGGCATGACAATGCACTCTGCAGTAGTGTCATTGAAGAAGATTTTTGAGCCGGGAATGGCCTACGTTGCCCTCAGCAGAACGACATCTCTACAAGGATTACACATTACGGATTTCGACGACAAGAAGATATATGCTGATCCTGAAATCACAACCTCTTTGCAAAGCATGAGAAGAGCAAGAGTTGAAGAAATCATGCCACTTTTGCAGCATGTGAGGGAAAATAGGCAGGAACAGACACTCACCATCATCCATCACAACACGGAAGGACTGGCATCTCACATGGAGGATATCAGATGCCATCATGAGCTACAACTCGCCGATGTTCTGTGTTTAACAGAAACACACCTGACTGGATCGTCTACTTCAGATCTCCAATTGGAAGGATACAACTTGTTCACACGCAACAGGCATGTCTCCTACTCCACACATCAAGAACTTGGAAGGAAAAATGGAGGTGGAGTCGCAATATATTGCAAGGAGCACATTCCAACTCAGCCCAGGCAATATATACAAAATGTGACTGATCTGGAGTTTGCTGTGATCAAATTGGATTCCCCAATAAAAGCAGCAGTCGTAGCTGTGTATAGGCCACCACAGTACAGTGTTGGAGATTTCTTGACCAACCTGAACAGTATGCTGGATTACCTGGACCTCACACACAACGATCTCGTCATCATCTGTGGAGATTTCAACGAGGACCTCTTACACCCTGGAAAAAAACCTATTCTGGAGTTGTTTCAATCTCGAGGATACACGCAACTGATTACATCAGCGACGACGGAAAAGCACACACTACTTGACCACATCTACATTTCAAATCCGGACTTCTGTCATCAATCGGGCGTGTTAGAGACCTACCACAGTTACCACAATCCTGTGTACTGTGTATTGCGTTTTTTTCCATAGGTGAATTGCCCGCTATACCAGGTCACTGGGGCCACTGAATCAGCATTAACGACAACAGTGGGGCAACACCAGCCTTAGTTCCCCAGTGGCTTCTGTATGAGTGGTGTCTTGGCCTTAAGCCATATTGAACTGAGGTTCCATTTAACCTCCTTTATCGACGGCAGTGACGTTGCGGTTATATTGTGTTGTCCGTGGTAATATAAAGGTGTTGTGTCCCTGAGTTACCTAGAGTACAGCAGCAGGAAGGACGAAGGAGTAGTGTGGCAGCTCCAGACAGGACAGGAAGTGAAGGCAGCAGAATACAGGACGCAGTCAGGGTTAGTGTAATAACTCCAGGGAAGACACAGACAGTGAGAGCAACAGCAGCAGTAAGTCATTAAAAGACAGTAAGGTTAAGTGAGAAGTATTAAGACACTGTTGTGATGTATTTGATTTTTACCCTAACGTAACATTTGTTTCAAATGTTGTGTTCAATCTGTACGATGTGTACTGGATATATTATTTGCAGTCCTCTGCTATTCTAATATTGATATGTGCTCTTCTGTAAAGTTGCAGGAAGATTTTGGAGACCATAGCAGTCCTGTGCAACACTGGATATGAGTGTGCAATATAGCATCTAAAGGTAAGTGTTAAAAGATGTCACTTCAGTCACTGTGCTACTGCATGTGATAGCCACATTTTAAAGGAATATTGTAATCTAATTTTGATTTTGATGTTTTTCAGGAACCGGCGAGTCAGAATGTCTGAGAAGATCAAGTGTGCTTCACCACTGATGATGATGAGCTGGATACCAGCTTATGGGCTAATTTCTTTCAGTAAGTTTTAGTTTACTTAATTATGTTTATTATTATTTTTTAGTTTATGAGTAAGTGTGTGTGCAGTGATCCTGTTATTCATTTATTAAGTTCATTGCCAGAGGACGGGACCAGATGTGTTTGGAGTTGAAGACAATGCTGAAGACCAAAGAAGCAACGGAAGAAGAACATTTAAGCACTGAGGTAAAGTTTGTCAATAATACTGGAAAGGTCTAGTGTTTCAGTGCACTTTATCATACAGTGTGTTTGTTCAGAGGCATGTGCTTTAATGTGAATGCTTAGATTTTAAAGTGTATGATGGTCCTCAGAAGTGAGAGAGCAGAAATGTCTCTTGCAAGACATACATCTGACCTGATAGTTTATGCTCTGTAAGTCTTGCAGAATGAAATTTTTTTTATTCAATTCACTAACATGATCATATCTGTTTTACCTCCTCTACCTCAGGGTGTCCAGCCTGTTTGCCATGACAGATCCAGCGGCTAGATGGCGGAAGATGCTTCAATACCCAATTGCACTGAATCATTAGATGATCAATTAATTAATATTAATATATATTTTTAAATTATCTTATTATATTAAATAATTGGTCTCAGTTTACTATTTCATATATTAGTTTGAATAATAATGTTTTTATAATGTGTACGCCATGCCTGAGGAGGATGGGTTCCCCCTGATGAGTCTGGTTCCTCTCAAGGTTTTTTATCTCCTTAAGAGTTTTTTCCTTGCCACCGTCGCCACTGGCTTGCTCACTGGGGGTGTTGTGTCAAATCCTGTGTCCCTCTCGCGTCCCTGCCGACCAGGGTTTCCAAAACAACAGTTTGCGACTCGATGAATTTTTTATTAATTAAATCATAGAAATTTAAACGACTAAAAATGAAATCATGTTATGGCTTAGTCACTTACGGTAAAGCAGTAAGCCCTGTGATGCTGTGATTAACAGTGCTTTCAGAACTGCTAAGGGGTGTTGCTGTTTTCTGAAATCACAGGGCTTATGTATGGCCTTATGCCCTTTATAAACACTTGTGCAGTAATAGACGCAATCATGGACAGTAATGTGAGTATTTTACAATGGCTTTAAATGCAACATGCACAAGGTTCACTTTATTAATAGAATAATTCAAACACTTTCACCACTATTCTGCCAAAATAGAAACTTGATTTTAATTTTTTTATTATTGCTACAGTAAGATATTTCTTTTTTATTTTCATAATTCGATAATTTTAATATGAAGTTAAAATAATATTTATATGTGAGCTAGTGCAACATTATAGGGTGGGATTTGGCACAACAGGTGTTTTCTAATACTTTTAATAAACATTTTGGTTGAATTGGCACATCAAGTGTTTTTGTCTTTATTGTATCTTCTTCAATGGCACATTTAATGTGTTCTTCTGAACTTCACAGAAGGTCCAGGGGGTTTTCCAGATAGCAAGGTTAACTTACAGTCACATATACTCTCAGTAGATTGACCCAAACCTTGCTTACTCTAGGTACACTGTTTCCAGAAACTATTTTATACTTTTTTTTTTTTCTTTTTTTTTTTAAATCAAGGCCACAATATGTCTCTGCATATTTTCACTGTTAACATATTGTTTTAGTTTTCACTTAAATATTTCATGTCAGGACTAAGGATTGCAAAAATGTTTAATAACCTTATGGTGTCCAGAAATTTTTATTTGACAAAGAATATTTAATAGTAGTGAATTAAAAGCTACAGGATCTAGCTGTGGCTGGGCTCGGGGATAGATTCTTAAACATTTTAGGTGAATTGGCTAATCCTGCATGTTTGCTTTATTGAATGGTATATTCACAGATGGTACAATAAGATGGTTAAACTTTTAAATAAGGTTTGTATTTCTATGCATGAAGACTTTGTGTGTAAATATTTGTTATTTTTTATCATAATCCAATAAGCAAACTTTGTTTTACCTCCAAACCTGCTAAGATCACACTCTTACTTGATCTGGATGAGTATCATTAGAAAGACTTAAAATGTCAGCGTAAATATTTGAATTCTGTTGATAAAACTTGGTTGCCATGACAGTAAATTAACAGCACTTACACAAGTTTTAAATTTTTTATTTTTATTAATTTCTCTGGTCTGGCAAATGAATCCCATCCCACCTGTTTATTGTAAATAAACAGTCCACCACTGTGGTGTTGGTAAGTGTCTGGAGTACAGAAAGGTCCTCCGTCATGAAGCTCAGAAGATCCACTGCAGGTTTGACCCCCAGGTGACCAACTCTCAGCCCACTTCACAAAGCTGTGGCTGGCAATCAATACTACTTTATCTCAAAAATGTGTTAAAACTTTATGGTAAATTAAAATCGGTAATGAAGCAGATATATATGACCGTATGTTACGGTGTGGCAAAGCTTTACAATTCACTGAAAATATAAGCAGTTTAGGTAAAAGTTGGTCTTTTTGATTCAGGCAAATAGTATTTAAATTTAGTACTTTATAAAATATTGAGTTTTTGACATTTAAAAACCCTGAAAACAGCCATATTAAAGGTCCTTGAAAAATACTTGAATTTTTAAAAGGAATGTATGAAATTACTGTTCATTTTTGGTTTGGATAAAAACATTTTCACGCAAAATGAACAATGCAGCGAGTGTTAAATAGCCATTTCACCTGACTTTTGGGAGCTCACGAGATCTCGCGATATTACTCCTACAGGTGAGAAGCAGTCTCGCGATATTGGAATGAAGTTGAGTTTGTGGTAAAACCTTTTATTGCATGTGCTGTTTGTTGGGTTTCATTTGGGAACGCACGCAAATTTTGACTCCCTTTGTATTGCACTGTTATAATTTACAAGCGAAGAGCGCGTCTCCATCTCTGCAGCTCGGTCCACAAACTTGTATATACTGTACTGTGTGGGGCTGCTCAATGTTTATTTGGGAAGGGTGGGGGTCTGTGTGTGTGTGTGTGTTTGTGGGTTACCTCACTAGATTCGTAACGTAAATCATCTTTGCAAACCATAGACGTTGCAAACACAGGAGAATACAACAACGTACCTCTATGCATCGCGATTTCAAAATAAAAGGCCCTCTGATTTTGCCCAGATCTAAATATTCAAACTAAATACATTTTTAAACGACGTTGAATCGCGCTGTAAAATGAAATATCACCAGGCCGTTGGCTCTCTCTGCGGGTATTTGTCATATTTATAATACATAATAATAAAATAATAAACGTAGCTCAAGTGTTCAAGTGTATGGTATAGTTTTTTATTCTTCAGGTCAATCATATATTCATCAAATACAATCAGTTTGAACATGGATAGCAATAATTCGCTGAGGTATTCTTTTAAATATTAAAGTTGCCACAGTCATTGCATGATTTGCTTGTGCTGTACTTTATTTGTAACATCTTGTTTTATTATTTATTATATTAAAATAAAATAACATAAATGTTTTGTAAGTGATATTTCTATCCTTGAAACCACAAAAATAGCAATAGCAACCGCATAGCAACACCCTAGAAACCACCCCAAATACCCTAGCAACCGCCATAGCAACCAACAAATGTGTCCTATGGCAACCGCATAGTAACACCTTAGCAACTATCAAGAGTACCTTAGCAACAGAGGGGCGAGTTTTGCCACTGCAAGCACCACTCACATTTTCTTCAGGAAATGTACCTTCTAGTTAGTGGTGCTTGCCGGAGGCAAGGCATCACTATTACTATCTCACATACTTATTATTATTCTTATTCTTCTTCCGCCAAAATTTCGGCGCGTAACTTGTCCCGCAGTTTTTGACACAGACCAACGAAACAGGCGTCAAATCGTGCAACCTAATCGGGAATGGTGTGCTATGACTTTTATAAGCGATCGGGCGTACGATGTTCGTACACCGGGCGAAAAAACGGGCGAAAAATCGCATAGACAATGCATTACGGCCAACTTTGACGGATCATAGCTCCGAGAGAGAATTTCGCAGAAACATGTGAATCACCACATTTGGAGAGGCTATCAGGCTGTGCGCGATCATACCCCGCAATGGGGTATAAGTTGTACCCCTGGGGCGCAAGAGACCCCCAAAGTTGCCCCATACTAAGCCAATGGGGAGGGATCGCCCATGAAACAATGTGTTTTTCCTACTGTGGGAAATTACATAGGGATTTTGCATTGAACATAACTATGGATCACATAGTCATAGAGACAAGGGGGTGGGCTCATTTGAATCAGGCAACCAATCAGTCTCTCATGATCATTATGAAGCTATCAAGCCACGCCCTAGCAACCATATAGAGCACCATAGCAACAAGCTCCATAGACTTCCATTGAAAAAGTTAAAATGAATAACTTTGGATAGAAGTGTCATAGAAACATGAGGGTGGGCTCGTTTGACTCGGGGCGGCAAATGGCCAATCACGAATCACTTTCAGCACTTCATAGCCACGCCCTAGCAACCATTTGGACCTCCCTAGCGACCAAAAGCATAGAGAGATATCTTCAAATCTGAATATCATAAAGGCATGGGGGTTGGTTTATATCATTCATACTAGCAAGCAGACTTCGGAGTATCATCATTGGCAGTTGCCAGGCCACTCCCTAGCAACCAAACACAGTACCCTAGCAACCGTGTTGCAAGATCTATATCTCTTCATCAGAACATCGTAGAGGCATGGGGGTTGGTTTATATTGGCGAGCAGCCTTTGGAGTATCACCATTGGCAGCTGCCAAGCCACTCCATAGCAACCAAATGGAGTACCCTAGCAACCGTTTTGCACGACCTATATCTCGGCATCAGAACATCGTACAGACATGGCGGTTGGATTTTTTGACTCATGCTAGCACACTGGACTTCCAACATGCTAGTCATGCTAGCAGTGATTAGCTACATGCTAATAGTGATTAGCTAAGTGCTCAAATGGGCTAAGAACTCTATAATAACTACATAGTGACCATCTGTGACAACTACCAACCACCTAGTAACATCATAGCAACCACCCAGGAGACCATAGCAACTGCCTAGCAACCAGCCAAAACACCCTAGCAACCGCCTAGCAACACCTTAGCAACCACCCCAAGTACCATAGCAACTGCCTAGCAACCACCCAGGTTACCATAGCAACCGCCCTAGCAACCACCCCGGGTACCCTAGCAACCACATAGCAACACCCTAGCAACCGCCCCAATTACCCTAGCAACCACCCTGGGTACCTTAGCAACGGCCCTAGCAACCATCATGGGGACCCTAGCAACCGCCCTAGCAACCACCCCGGGTACCCTAGCAACCACCCTGAGTACCCAAGCAACGGCCCTAGCAACCATCATGGGGACCCTAGCAACCGCCCTAGCAACCACCCCGATCACCCTAGCAACCACCCTGAGTACCCTAGCAACGGCCCTAGCAACCATCATGGGGACCCTAGCAACCGCCCTAGCAACCACCCCGGGTACCCTAGCAACCACATAGCAACACCCTAGCAACCACCCCGATTACCCTAGCAACCACCCTGGGTACCCTAGCAACGGCCCTAGCAACCATCATGGGGACCCTAGCAACCGCCCTAGCAACCACCCCGGGTACCCTAGCAACCACATAGCAACACCCTAGCAACCTACCCGATTACCCTAGCAACCACCCTGTGTACCTTAGCAACGGCCCTAGCAACCATTACGGGGACCCTAGCAACCACCCAGATTACCCTAGCAACCACCCTTGGTACCTTAGCAACCATCATGTGGACCCTAGCAACCACCCAGGGTACCCTAGTAACCACCATAGCAACCTCATTGCAACACCCTAGCAACAGAGGGGCGAGTTTTGCCACTGCAAGCACCACTCACATTTTCTTCAGGAAATGTACCTTCTAGTGTTACTATTACTATTCGCCTTGACAGAACTTTGGCACGCTACTCCTCCCGCATTTTTTGTCGCACACCCATGAATGAGATGTCAAAACGTGTGGCTTATTGAGGAGAGGTGTGCTATGACTTTTCTAAGCAATCGGACTTACGATAATCGTACAGCGGGCGAAGAAAATGTGTGAAAATATCCCATTGACTTAACATAGGAAAAACTATCTGACATCATATCTTTGGATCAGAAAGTCATAGAGGCTTGGGAGAGGACTCTTTTGACTCGGCCTATCAAGCAGTCCATAAGTAGTGACATAACAACTTCATATCCATGCCCTAGCAACCAATTTTAGCCCCCTAGCAACTGTTTAACCACATTTAAAAGCTGTATCTCAGCAAAATAACTATATAGAAACACTGGCTTGGGCTTTTTGCATTCAGGCTGGTAAATAATCTTTAAATATCACCCCATAAACTATATAGTCACACCATAGCAACCATATAGAGCACCCTAGCAACCATGTAGCAATATAAATCCTTCTATCTCTGCTTCAAACATCACACAGGCATCATGGGTGGCTACAGGGTGCAGAGTTTTGCCACTGCAAGCACCACTCACATTTTCTTCAGGAAATGTACCTTCTAGTTAGTGGTGCTTGCCGGAGGCAAAGCACTACTACTATTATCTCACATACTTATTATTATTCTTACTTCTTCCGTACGATTTTCGGCGCGTAACTAGTCCCGCAGTTTTCGTCACAGACCAAACAAAACAGGCGTCAAATCGTGCGCCCTAATCGGGAATGGTGTGCTATGACTTTTATAAGCGATCGGGTGTACGATGTTCGCACACCGGGCGAAAAAACGGGCGAAAAATCCCATAGACAATGCATTGCGGCCAATTTTGACGGATCGTAGCTCCGAGAGAGAATTTCGCAGAAACACGTAAATCACCACATTTGGAGAGGCTATCAGGCTGTGTGAGAACATACCCCGCATTGGGGTATAAGTTGTACCCCTGGGGCACAAGAGACCCCCAAATTTGCCCCTAATACAAAGTATAGGGAGGGCTACTATGGGAAATTACATAGGGATTTTGCATTGAACATAACTATGGATCACATAGTCATAGAGACAAGGGGGTGGGCTCATTTGAATCAGGCAACCAATCAGTCTCTCAGGATCACTGTGAATCTATCAAGCCACGCCCTAGCAACCATATAGAGCGCCATAGCAACAAGCCCCCATAGACTTCCATTGAAAAAGATCAAATGAATAACTTTGGATAGAAGTGTCATAGAAACATGAGGGTGGGCTCGTTTGACTCGGGCAGCAAATGGCCAATCATGTATCTCCTTCATGACAACCTAGCCACGCCCTAGCAACCATTAAGAGCTACCTAGCGACCAAAGCATAGAGAGATATCTTAAATCTGAAAGACATAGAAGCATGGGGGTTGGTTTATATTAGCAAGCAGACCTTTGAGTATCATCATTGGCAGCTGCCAGGCCACTCCCTAGCAACCAAACACAGTACCCTAGCAACCGTTTTGCAAGATCTATATCTCCGCATCAGAACATCGTAGAGGCATGGGGGTTGGTTTATATTGGCGAGCAGCCTTTGGAGTATCACCATTGGCAGCTGCCAAGCCACTCCATAGCAACCAAACGGAGTACCCTAGCAACCGTTTTGCACGACCTATATCTCCGCATCAGAACATCGTACAGACATGGCGGTAGGATTTTTTGACTCATGCTAGCACACTGGACTTCCAACATGCTAGTCATGCTAGCAGTGATTAGCTACATGCTAATAGTGATTAGCTAAGTACTCAAATGGGCTAAGAACTCTATAATAACTACATAGTGACCATCTGTGACAAGTACCAACCACCTAGTAACATCATAGCAACCACCCAGGAGACCATAGCAACTGCCTAGCAACCAGCCAAAACACCCTAGCAACTGCCTAGCAACACCTTAGCAACCACCCCAAGTACCGTAGCAACTGCCTAGCAACCACCCAGGTTACCATAGCAACCACCCTAGCAACCACCCAGGTTACCCTAGCAACCACATAGCAACACCCTAGCAACCGCCCCAATTACCCCTAGCAACCACCCTGAGTACCCTAGCAACGGCCCTAGCAACCATCATGGGGACCCTAGCAACCGCCCTAGCAACCACCCCGGGTACCCTAGCAACCACATAGCAACACCCTAGCAACCACCCCGATTACCCTAGCAACCACCCTGGGTACCCTAGCAACGGCCCTAGCAACCATCATGGGGACCCTAGCAACCGCCCTAGCAAACCACCCCGGGTACCCTAGCAACCACATAGCAACACCCTAGCAACCACCCCAAGTACCATAGCAACTGCCTAGCAACCACCCAGGTTACCATAGCAACCGCCCTAGCAACCGCCCCGGGTACCCTAGCAACCACATAGCAACACCCTAGCAACCGCCCCAATTACCCCTAGCAAACCACCCCTGGGTACCTTAGCAACGGCCTTAGCAACCATTCATGGGACCCTAGCAACCTCCCTAGCAACCACCCCGGGTACCCTAAGCCAACCACATAGCAACACCCTAGCAACCGCCCCAATTACCCTAGCAAACCACCCTGGGTACCTTAGCAACGGCCTTAGCAAACCATCATGGGGACCCTAGCAACCGCCCTAAGCAACCACCCGGGTACCCTAGCAACCGCATAGCCAACCCCTAGCAACCACCCCGATTACCCTAGCAACCATCCTGAGTACCCTAGCAACGGCCGCTAAGCAACCATCAATGGGGACCCTAGCAACCGCCCTAGCAACCACCCCGGGAACCCTAGCAACCGCATAGCAACACCCTAGCAACCACCCTGGGTACCCTAGCAACGGCCCTAGCAACCATCATGGGGACCCTAGCAACCGCCCTAGCAACCACCCCGGGTACCCTAGCAACCACATAGCAAGACCCTAGCAACCATTCAGATTACCCTAGCAACCACCCTGGGTACCTTAGCAACCATCATGGGGACCCTAGCAACCGCCTGAGCAACCACCCAGGGTACCTTAGCAACCACCGTAGCAACCTCATTGCAACAACCTAGCAACAAGGCGCAGAGTTTTGCCACTGCAAGCACCACTCACATTTTCTTCAGGAAATGTACCTTCTAGTTAGTGGTGCTTGCCGGAGGCAAAGCAATCATATTATTATCTCACATACTTATTAGTGGTGCTTGCCGGAGGCAAGGCATCACTATTACTATCTCACATACTTATTATTAGTGGTGCTTGCCGGAGGCAAGGCATCACTATTACTATCTCACATACTTATTATTATTCTTATTCTTATTCTTCTTCCCGCCAAAATTTCGGCGCGTAACTAGTCCCGCAGTTTTCATCACAGAC